>NC_052505.1:38886577-38931558 GCF_014356525.2 Nilaparvata lugens | reverse complement strand
TCATCATTAATTTCATTGTCCTCTTATTGACATTTCGCACTATGATATAGGCTCATAAGATCATGATGCTCTATCAGAATCACTCGTTAGATGCATTTAATTTTAGTATTACCCAATGGAAAGGCGCGCATAAGGACACCTCAAGGATCAAAATTACAAACACTCAAAAGTTTTTACACAATGATCGGATCTCCTCGTACTACAGCTCTTTCCTTCCAGCTTGACAAGGCGGTTGAAAATCATGTATCATGAGCCAAATTCCTTGGAGAAATAGGTAATTCATTGTTGAGTGTACTATAAACCACATTTCCACACAATAAGTGACCAATTTATATATTGTAAAACTCTGTAACCTTTTATTATGAAGGCTTGCTCTTGATAAGATAATCATAAGGATCAAAATTCAAATAATCATAAGTTTTTTCACAACGACCAGATCTCGTAAACACCTCATAGTCCCTTTCAGCTTAAAGGCGGTTCAAAATAATATACCATAAGTCAAATTCCTTGGAGAAATGTTAAATTCATTGTTTAGTCTACATAATTTCATATAAAAAACACAAATTTCCTTATTCAAATCAGTGTATCTTGTGAAATACTTCAAATAAAAAATTAGTCAACGTTGTGAAGATTTTCCTACTCCAATAAACAATACTATTGATTTAAATACCATTACGATTTTTGTTTTTTATTTAATCGCGATTCCACTTAAAGTCCCTAATATAAGTCTGATACATCATAGAAACACATGATTGGTTTAAAATTGTAGAGAGTTTTATCCTCTACAAGCTCTGATATCTTGAATTCATCTTGAACCACTGTTTTTATCATGTAACTTTCGAAACCATGATAATGAGGAAACTATCTTCAATTTCTTGATCTTTTACTTTGTCAACATATTTTTCCGTGAATTATTTACAGCACATGGAGGAGAAGATACTGTTTTACGAGGTCCGATTATTGTAGGCTATAAAAACTTGTGAGTGTTTGAATTTTGATCCTTGAGGTTCTCTTATCAAGGGATCAGAGGTACTCTTATCGCCTTCATAATAACGGATTACCGAGTCACATAGCTGGCAATATAGAAATTGGTCAAAAATCGCTCCCCAATCAAGAAAATTACAATAATAATCACTAAACAAATAAATTTAAAATTGATAGAAATAAATAAATATAAGGAATAAACTATTCTATATTAGTGAAGAAAGAAAAATGCTATGAAAAACTAGATTTGCCAATACTAAAGACTACACTATACAGAGTGGGTGAGAAGTCCAAGAACGACTTAATATCTCATACACAAAGGTAATTTGATGGTGGGTTTGATTGGGGATCCTAATAAAATTGAAAATACTACTTGACTATGACTTCAAAAATCTGGTCCGCCATCTTGGATCCGCCATTTCGAATGCAACTTTATTTGTTTAAATAGTAAGGTAGAATTGAATGATAGTAGAGTGAAAATGATGGGTGAGTGGTGAGTGTTTCCAACAGATGCTGGATGCTGAAAGAATAGATTTGAACTCACCATTAACATTGATAGGCAGTTAGAGACGTTTGTTACTGATATCCAACAGACCGCATGCAGGCAGCATACTCCACAATTCAAAAGAAGGACCACTGGAAATAATTACCTTGCAGAAATCAGAGAAATGATTGTGGAAAAACGAAGAGCAATAAGGAGATGGCAGCAATCACGTTCCCCTCAAGACAAAAGAGTTTCAAACAATCTTAACTCAAGAACTAAGGAGAGAGATTCAATGTATTAAGAATGAATCAACCAATAAATTACTTGATAAACTTAACAGCAGAACGCAGTACGGACTACTCACTCTTGATGATGTAAAATTTCCGGGAATTTAAGATCGAGGAAATATTCCCAAAAACCATAAATTCCCGGGAATTCATGGGAACTTGAGGAAATTTATGATTTCTTTCATAAAAAATGACGGGGAAAGATGTTACAAAAGGTCTCAATCACCTGTTATACAACAGATTTATGTAAGAAATATAAGAATGAATAACTTATAAATTGTAGTAAGTTCAAAGAAAACAGTAATTTGATGTTCGTAAATTGAAAGGAGAAACGAGCACTCTATAAATCATTCAATTGCACCACTATTATCATGCCACTTTCATGTCTTACAAGTTGAATAAGATTTTTTACTTACTAATAAATGCCTGTAAATCAGGTAAACAAAGAAAGTATTGAGTGTAATTTAACTGTCATTGCATGATTTTATTCAATTTCTCCGCACAAAAATAATTGACCCCCTAAATAAAGATTAGAGTAGAATATAAATCCAAAAATTATAAATTACAGCAAAATAGGCTAAACTAAAACAAGGAGCATACTAGTGTTTAATTCAATATTAAAAAAAAATTCTACAGCCCACAACCTTTCAAGAGTCATTGAGCCTCACTTAACTTGTAATTAGATACTAGTTCAGGCAGCGATGTCGAATGCTCAAAAAGATATAGAGGGAAAAGTTTGGAACCCAATTTTTGACCTCACAGTCCTTTAAAAAGGATAGTGAGGGGTTAAGCATATAAAAAGTCCTCACTCCTACCACACTCAACACTAAAACTGCTATAAAAATTGATGGAAAGCATAAAATGATGGAATAATACATTAAATTGAAGAGAATTGAATGTTCTACAAATCACTGTCTTTTAAATACTCGTATAGTCCAGTCAATGAAGATTATGGAAAGAAAATTTTGGAACACAATTTTTGACCCCGTAGCTCTTCTTTCAAGGATAGTAAAGGAGTAGTCATATTAAAAGACCTCACTCCTACCCCCTGTGTGAAAAAAATACATTTTTACGATGCATTGTTGTTGAGTGATAAGCCCTGAAATGCAAAAGGTTGGAAGAATAACTACTGTCTTTTTCAAAGATTTTACACTTTTAAAATTGAATATCTCAAAAACTATTTTATCCCCCATGTTATATCATGTTATTATTTAATAAAATAAATGAATATCTCTAGAAGATATCACAAAACTAGTAGGAAATTTATCTAGCTTCATTTTTACTCAGTTAGCCATGTCGCTGAAATGCATTGTTTCCCAGTTACATGCGTGTCAGCCAGAACTACCCTCATCCCTTGAGCTCAAGGATTAGTGATGAGGACATTTGATATGTTCATCTTCTTACTAGTTCAAACAAAGCTGCGAAGTCAAATATTGTGCTCCAAACATTCCCTCCCAATTTCCCTGACAATTGATCTATTGTTGTTAAACTGAAGATTTCACACTCAACACTATAACGGCTGCAACAATCGTTAGGAGATGCATAAAATAATGAGACCATAGATGAAATTGAAGAGAATATAATGCTATATGAGCCCATGATTAGCACGGATTTTTTCAATGAATCATTAAAAATTTATAAGGCCAAAAAGATGAAAAAATCGGAGCCGGAAGGGTTTTTCTTCACCTAGAAAAAACTATGAGAGATATGGAAAAATGTTGGAAATGAAACTTGCAGGATAATTTGTGAGCTTTAATATTATGATTGTGTTCGACGAAAATTTTGAAAGGCGCGTATTGTTCGAGATATATGCAAAAAACAATAATTGACAGACAGCACATAATTACAAATCACCTATTTGGCATCAGAGTGAAACACTCAACAATAGACCAAGTGCATAGGATTGTGAATGTAATAGAGAAGTGCCTAGAAGAGAAAAAAGTTTGTTCAGCTGCTTTCCTTGATATAGGGCAAGCTTTTGATGAAGTGTGGCATGAAGGTCTTCTTTTCAAACTGAAAAAAGTGTTACCAAAGCAATACAGATATATTACAATCCTATCTGACTGACAGATACTTTAGAGTCAGGCATGAAGATTCATACTTTGATTTGAAGGAAATAAAAGTAAGAGTTCCTCTAGGAAGTGTTCAAGGACCATTTCTCTACCTACTTTATACCAGCGATATTTCCAGCCTTGATGAGTATACTACAGCAACATTTGCAGACGATACAGCCATATTATCAGTAGACAGTAATATTGATATTCCAAAGGAAAATACAGAGATCCATCAATAAAATTCAAGATTGGACTAGGAAGTGGAGGATGAAACTAAATGAAGCAAAGTCGATTCACATCAACTCCATCAATAAGAAGGACCTGCCCATACCAATAACAATTAACAACCAAGTTGTACCATATGCCAATGATGCCAAGTATCTAGGTATGACCTTGGACGCAAAGCTTTGCTGGAAGGCCCATGTCAAGAAGAGGAGAGAGGAGCTTGGAATCAAATATAAGAACTGTATTGGCTGATCGGTAAAAACTCCAACCTATCAATCCAAAACAAAGTTCTTCTGTTAAAACATATATTGAAGCCAGTATGGACTTATGGTATACAACTTTGTGGGTGTACCAAAGATAGCAACATCAATGTCATACAACGATTCCAGAACAAGGTGCTGAGGAACATTGTGGATGCTCCTTGGTATGTCAGGAACAGCGAGCTTCATAGAGACCTGCACGTCGACCTGGTGTCCACCGAGATCCAGAGGCATGCGGAGAGGCACGAGGGGCGACTCCACCAACACGACAACGTTGAGGCGATCCAGCTGCTAGACAATGGAGGGTTGGTGCGGAGGCTCAAAAGGAGGAAACCGTATGAGCTAGTGTAGTGCTTGTTCAATTAGTGTCCAGTGAAAGAGCAGAGCAGTGATTGAGTGAATCTAGCTTCTATAGTACAGTCAACAAGTGTACATATACCCTAACATACTACTTGAAAATTTGGCATTTGGCGGTTTGGCATTTCTCTTAATGTTTAAATGTTTAAATTTTTATATGTTGCGCATTTACGGCGAAACGCGGTAATAGATTTTCATGAAATTTGACAGGTATGTTCCTTTTTAAATTGCGCGTCGACGTATATAGAAGGTTTTTGGAAACTTTGCATTTCAAGGATAATATAAAAGGAAAAAGGAGCCTCCTTCATACGTCAATATTAGAGTGAAAATCAGACTATAGAATTATTCATCATAAATCAGCTGTCGAGTTGACTATAAATTGCATGCCATGACGCATGCAATCAATATCTCAATGTAACTTGGTAAAAAAATAGCAGCTGTTTAGACTATAAATTGCATGCATCATTGAATTCAATTTTTATGCACCATTAAATAGGATACAAAGAACTTATAACAGCTCGTCTGGGCGCCTAGATGTCTTCTGGTTTTCTCGCGCTAAATTCCGGAAAGCGTTATATGATAATTAAATCTCTTGTGTAAGCATGATCTGATCAAATAAATAGTTAGTGTATCAGTGTGGATGTGCTTATGGTTTGAGACGTCGTTATAACTGCGCGAGGTCTACTGTTCACAGAACTACTAGTAATTGAATAAACAATATCAGTAAGAATTTCTAATGAGATATTCGCTGTTGAAATTTTCAAGTAGTATGTTAGGGTAGAAAAAAATAGCTCATTAGTCTCCCTCCAGACTAGATATCTCTAGTATTGACAATAATAAAAAAATAGTAAGGTGGTCATGCAATACATGATTTCGATACGGAATTTCAAGAAAAAATGAATGGCGAAACCCGCATATCGATATCTCAAACCGTTTTGAAGATATTCACATTATTAATCAATACTGTTCAAAGCAGAAAGGAAAGAATATAAAGTAAGAGAACGGCTTAGAATCTCGAAAAGAAATGTGATTGTACGGTGGGTGTGATTGGGGATCAATTATTCTTGTCTAAACAAGAATATAAATTAGCATTCCGACTGTTGTAGAAACGTTATCAAAATCCAGTCATCTTATCAAAATATTTCATTGATCAGATTCTCGACTGTAAAAGTTTCTCGCTATCAGTTTAAAAGTCTTGAAGTCTATCAAGTCATAATTGAATCGTTAAAAGCACAATAAATTTGAAAGATGATCATTAAAAGCACAATAAATTTGAAAGATGATCATTCGACTTTGTTCTGGTGTTGATTATGTTGAGAAAAATCGATCTCAAACCCGATTTGAATTTCAATCTTCACTGAAGCCCAACGAAATACCTACGAGCAAATCCTCACTTGAATTTCTAATTAAAAAATCTAGAACTATTGAACTGGTCAATGCTACTGGAACAGTCGCACCAATCAAATATAATTCCTGTATTAATAAATCAAAAAAGTTGGTCGATTCTAGGCTAATAGCCACCGCTACTTCAAATATATATTCAAAGATCAAAATTCAAATATCCATCGAAAATGTAACACCTCTTGTAAAGCTCGTTCCAGTAGATTAGTGGAGTGTTCCCACTTCAACAATATGGTATTATAGAACTTCTCATGACAAACTCCTGTTATTTGAATAATATAATCTCATATTCATTTTTTTTCACAGGACGTTATTACCAGGAATACTATCTTGAAAATGTTGCTCGAATACGCTTCACAAAGCTCAGCTCAATTCATCTTCCTCACACCACATGACCTCAGCCGAGTTGAAACAAGTCGACAAGACGTTTCAGTGCACAGGTTAGTGATAACGTCATCTTTATCTAGTTTTATTGTTTGTTTTTAATAATTCATTATTGCAAAGAATTTTACAGTAATGAAAAATACAAAGTATTAGTGAGAAGCGCGACAGTCAATGGCCAAACTGCGTTTTTATAGTAACTGTAAAATGAACCAGTAAAATCGATAATATCGAATTTCAGTATCGATACTTGATACTACCTATCTAAATAACCAAATTTGATACTATAGATGTAAGTGATCACTGGTGTTTTTACTCTACACTCTACAGTTACTGTATAAGGACAGTTTGGCCATTGAAACATAATCAGTTTCCCTACCAAAATGTTATACCGACCTCATCGTAGGTTCAAAATATGTTTCCAATTGGTAAAAGAAGTGATAAGTTCCAAATTTCCAGTGTAATAAGATGAAGTTTGTTTGGAATCTTTGAAGTTTGTGACAGTCAATGGCCAAACTGTTTTTATATAGTAACTGTAGTTTACTCCAAGTCCAAGTCAAGTCTAGCCAATGCAACGTAAGGTGCGTACAGATATACGCGCCGCGAACATGAGCAATTCACTTTTAGTCAGCTGATTATATCTGTATTTTTACAGAAACGGTAAGATATAGATATAAAAAGCTTGACATCAGCTGATTAAAAGTGAATTGTTCATGTTCGTGGCGCGTATATCTGTACGCACCTGTATATGCATTAACGGAATATGTGAGGTAGCATATTTACTCTGCTATTACGAATGGTTATAGTTGATCAGTTAATAGTTCTGTTACCTGTCTATGGAATTATATTCTCCAATGATTTAATAATAAATTGTGTTAATTATATTTGTATAATAAATATTTAATATAATATTTGGTTGATTATATTTTACTTTGCTAAAAAACGATCTGGCAACATTGCGCAACTACAAAAGGATAGCATCAGCTGTTGATAAATGATAGATCACCAAGAATAGGATATCTACTGCCATTCATTACGTGCTCCTCACTATAGCAGACATAAATGGCATAAAACATAATATTCAACTTTGAATCCATAAGAGTAGCATGATAATAGTGATATACAATATAAAATTATTGGAAATTAGTGCTCATTCCTCCTTACACCTATCATGGATTGATCATTCTATAAAAATTAATTACTTAATATTGTTCGAACGTATTTATTACATTTTAAAGTTATTTATTTCAATCACTTTCATATAACCTATAACTGTTTATGCATAACTTGTGATTGCCACTCTATCTGATTTTGTTTGTAATTGTAAACAAAAATCATATTTCTTATAAAAGTAATTGCGCATTTCAAAACCCCACTTAGTGATGTGAAATTCACGGGAATCCAAGATTGAGGAAACATTCCCTGGAAATTTAAGGGAAGTATTCCCAAAATTCAAAAATTCCCTTCCATGGGAATGTCTACACGGAATTCATGAAATTTGGGAATATTCCCTCGATCTTGATTAAATTTCCCGTACTTTCACATCACTAAGTGAAAAAAAATGTATAGCATTAGAGATTTCAGATGGATTTTATTTTATTTACAGGATCAGCAGTCCGAGGGCCTGAATCTCCTGTGATACTGTTGCACACTTATTGGGCTTGGAACCGTGTATCAGGCCCCAGATAGATAGATTATATATAGTTTGCAATTTATTTATTTATTCATTCATTGTAAGGCAATTTCTAAATTTCTATACCTTCAAAAAAAGTGGTTTTTGGGTAGTGGTCTGTGTGTGTGTGTGAGTTTATGTGCGTCTGTGTACATGATATCTCATCTCCTAATTAACGGAATGACTTGAAATTTGGAACTTAAGGTCCTTACACTATAAGGATCCGACACGAATAATTTCGATCAAATGCAATTCAAGATGGCGGCTAAAATGATTTTCTCAAAAACGGCTCCAACGATTTTGATCAAATTCATACCTTTAAAAGTCATTGATAAGCTCTATCAATTGTCACAAATCCCATATCTGTAAAAATTTCAGGAGCACCGTCGCCCCATCTATGCAAAGTTTGATTTTAGATCCCCAATTATCAGGCTTCAGATACAATTTAAACAAAAAATTTCAAGTGGAAAAGATTCAGCATGAAAATTTCTATAATTAATATCCAGTAACATTTTCACCTAAAATTGAAAATAAGCTCGAAATTCGAGAAAATAAGATTATTCAATTGCAAACTGTTGGCAACTGTTGATTCTATTAAATCATCCACTATGAAGAGATAGCAGACCTCTTGTGTCTGCAGCGCTATTGGCCTGTCACCAGCTGGCTCAGATCTTTGAACAGTAGACTTGAGATGCGCGTGAACACTAGCGTCAGGTGATCAATTTTCATAACGGCAAGGAATGTTGTGTGAGTGCGCCACACCAGATTTTTGAGTCTCACTCATATGACTGGTGACATGTCAGTATTATCATAGAGAAACAATAGTTTAACGCTTTTTTCTATGGTATTATTAAATCTAAATTATTATATAATTACTATACAGTATTTTGTCTAGTAAAAATAATAATAAAAAAATGCATGATTATATATAGAATGCCTTAATGTATACAAAATAATTGTTTATAATGTCTATATATCTATTCTATTTAATTGAAATTGTAAAATGGAATACAAGGTTTTTTTCAATTAGGAATTTTCTGACTGCTTTTTTAAAAAATCTGGTGTGGCGCACTCACACAACTTTCCTTGCCGTTATGAAAATTGATCACCTGACGCTAGTGTTCTCGCGCATCTCAAGTCTACTTATAAACAAAGATCTGAGCCAGCTGGTGACAGGACAATAACGCTGGAGACATATGAGGTCTACTATCTCTTCATAGTGGATCATTTAATAGAATCAACAGTTTGCAATAGAATAATCACTTTTTCTCGAATTTCGAGCTTATTTTCAATTTTAGGTGAAAATGTTACTGAACAACACTTTGACTGCCATGCATGTTTCTGAAGAATCTTGATATTGGCCAAGGTCATTTTTTTGGCTTAGTACCCTCAAAATTGGCTAACATTGCTATATATTTCATCATTACTCATACTTCACCATTTTCTTTCATTTTAAAGTACGGTAGTGATCTTATATAATGCACATGGCTTGTTGAAAAAAAAGTGGAATCTTCATCAAAGGCCATGTGCACTGAATGTGATGCACAACTCTAAAATGATATTCTAATTGATTTCAATGCATCTAGGTAATAGACAATAAAATACAGATTCAGTGGTCCAATGAAATATAATGTATCAGTAAAAAATTGAAAGCAAAAAATACATAAGAAATGTCTTGTCAAAATGTAAAAATAATTATTGAACATTAGTCACAGTTCATAAGTAAAAGATATAGTTCATGTGTATGTATTATTTCATTGGTGTACTTTTGTGAAGTTCAAAGAAGCAATCGATACACATATAATTTTGAGGACATGCAATTTATAGCATTTCCGCGTCCATAGGCTTTGGACAATTTTGTGTAACATGAATTACAACGACGTCTATTTTCTGTTTCAACAATCCTATGCTCTGATATTGGTAGAGTAGGTGCAGTTTCTTCCATGTGGAGTAAAGCAAGTGTTACAGATTCCCTAAACTTTATTATCTTCATTTTCTTTCCCGTAACTTTTTCATATAGATAATGAGCATTGACCAACGCAGTATTGCACAGTAGTTCTATTCCTACCTTCCTATACCACCTAATGCTTTTTCTGATTGGGCTTGAATAAGACTTTCTTTGATCGGATAAATCGATGTATGTCTTGGCTTTGTTATAGTCAACAATGGCATTTGGTTTCAAAACTGGTCCCCGTCTTTTATTTACTTCAATAAGCTGAGAATCATGTTTGGTTGTGAGGAATAAAACTTCTCTTTTATCTCTCCATTTGCCCACTATAACTTTACCTTTACTTTGTAGTGCAAACATTTCATCCTTGCCAAGTTTCTTCTTTATGACAGGTGTGGGGTTATTTTTACGTCTACTACGTAAAGTGCCAACAAGGTGAGTTTTTTTCTCTAACAAATGGTTGGCCAAATTGACACTTGTATAAAATTATCAGTGAAAAGTGTTCTATTGGCATTGAGGAGACCTTCCATCAATTCAAGAACAGTACAGAATGTTACATCTCTACTAGAAAACTCTTTTCCTTTATAAACTTTGATTTTCAAGGTATAGCCCCCCTCAGAACACACTTTGTGAACCTTTACCCCATACTTAAACCGTTTTCCAGGAATGTATTGACGAAACCCCAACCTCCCACGAAATGGCACTATTGTTTCGTCAATACATATATTTTCTCCCGGTGAATAAGCCTCCTGGAATTTCCTATTCATTAGTTCTATAAGTTTACTAACTTTATAAAGTTTGTCATCAGGATCCCTATTTTCATTGTCACAGAAATTAACATTATTAAAGATCAATTGAAACATGTTTTGGGATTTTATTTTAGAAATTGAATTTTTGTATAACAAATTTTTACTCCAATAATCCTCTAGGTTGGTTTTTTATCCAACCCCATCCAAAAGATGAACCCCAGAAATCTTTCTATGTCTTTTATATCAATGTCTTGCCATAATGCTAATCTACAAGAGGCTGTCATTGTTTCTTTCACTATTCTAGAAATTATTTTTTGATTAGCATTTGTACCTGAAGTGGAAGAAGAAGCAACAGGAAAGTTATCTTCAAGAGCACCATCATTTACTGTTTCAATTTCAATGTTCAAACTTTTATTAGAATCACTTTCATCAACCATAAGTCCTAAATTGTCATTAGAGTTATTGACTGTAGCAAAATTTGTACCTGAAGTGGAAGTAGAAGCAACAGGACAGTTATATTCAATCTTGTTCACTGCAATTGCATCAACTTTATCACAATGTCTAGCTCGTTTAGGTGGAACAATACTATCATCACTTGATGAGCTATTGCTATCACTTGAGTCATTTTCATAGTCAGAATCAATGCCTGTATTGTCTATGTCATCAATAGACGAATCACTTTCATCAAAAAAATCTGTAATAAACTTTTCATCCATACTTTCCTGTTCGAAACATTCCTAATAAAGTTGAGGTTATGGTACTACAACACTGAGCATGAACTGTCAACTGTTTCTAAGCAGCTATAAACAAGCATTTTGAACAGCTGGTATTAAAATATTCAGTAGTGCCAACCTGAAGCCAAGTGCAGAAAACTTTCATAACAGGCCACTACTTTGTTCTACAGGCATCATTTCTGCTCTGTTGTGGTTGTATACGATGCACGAAGGCAAATACCAGAGCTCAACGTGTGATCGCATAAAATGATGCACATGGCCTAATGAAAAATATTATTGTGAATCAGATATGATGCACACGGCAGTCAAAGTGTTAATTGTAGAGATTTTCATGCTCAATCTTTTCCACTCGAATTTTTTCGTTTAAATTTTATCTGAAGCCTGATAATTGGGAATCTAAAATCCAACTTTGCATAGATGGGGCGGAGCTCCTAAAATTTTTACAGATAATATGGGACTTGTGGCAGTTGATAGAGCTTATCAATGACCATTTTAGGTATAAATTTAATCAAAATCGTTGAAGCCGTTTTCGAGAAAATCGCGAAAAACCCTGTTTTTGACAGCATTTTTGCCATTTTAGCCGCCATCTTGAATTGCATTTGATTGAAATTGTTCGTGTCGGATCCTTATATTGTAAGGACCTTGAGTTCCAAGTAATTCCGTTAATGGTGAGGTGAGATATCGTGTACACAGACGCACATACACTCATATACACACACACACACACACACACACACCACACACACACATACAGACCAATACCCAAAAACCAAAGTTAGTAGACAGAAGGTTGGTCACTCATCTATAGTATTTTCGTTGAAATGCAATTGGAGTGGGGGAACTGCAGCCGTGACGTAGGCTGTAGTACAGAGTAGGCAGAATATCGCATTCTTGAAAATCATATGGTGTCGTATAGTCAAATTATATAACACAAACATTTTCTGACATGCAAGCTTTCTGTTTCTGCTTTACAATAATTATTAAAACATTTGAATAATACAATCATTTTGCCATATAAAAGCAAAAACCCCACCTCCTAACCTTCCCTTTCAAACCCTTAAGGTTTCTTCATCTTCTAGGTCGTGTTTATATTTTGTAGTTTGGCTATACATCAGCTTGTGAATTTCGGGGATGAGATATTTTGATTCTCGTAGAACATGTGCTCGATACCAGCATGTGTTCAGTGCATTTACAATGAATGAAATTCATCGGATTTATCGGGATCGGTTTATCGGTTTATTGCGATGCATTGGTTTATCAAGATTTTTTAAGGGTTAATCTGAAATTATAATAGTATAACATTGTCTATTAACGCTTTTCCAGCTTATTAACTTTTTCGTGTCACGTTTTTAGATTCATGAAAAACTTTCAACTTCATTTTATTCATAAAAGTTGAATGAACTTGAAATATTTAACATCATTAGAATCGGTGATTCATTCGCTATAAGTAGGGAGAATTTTAAAGTTCTAGGTCAATCTTGAGGAGATTATACGACGATATATTTGAAGATACAGTGAATAAACTGTATGCTCAGTGTGGTTACTCTAGAACATTTTTACTACACGTGACGTCACGCTGGCGTTCCCCCCACCACTTTGAATCATACACCTGTGAGTGATCAACCTTTTGTCTACTAACGTTGCCCAAAAACCACTTTTTTGACCCAGGACTTGAAACGTATAGAAATTTGGGTACCTTAATTTTTTTCGGAAAGCAATACTTTCCTTACCTATGGTAATAGGGCAAGGAAAGTAAAAAAAATACCGAATTTATGTCTCTAATGGCTGTTGTTAGTTTATTGTAACATATCATTCCGGCGTAAAAGGGAGTTTTTTCCATGAATGTGCGCCTATGAATTGGGTAAGCAATCAGGCTTCTATGACGTGTATTGTACTCATGGTTATTTGTGCACAAGTGAAATTGGTGAATATTTAGTTTAACAAAAACTAGCAATTGATATAATTATGTAGAGAGAAGGCAGTGTAAGAATGTCCAGGTCTTTAAAATACGTTTTACAAGAGTCTCTTGCTCGTAATCCACAAATCACTCCTAATATCTTCTCCTGGATAATAACGATTTTGTGGCTATCTACTGAATTCCCCCAAAAAATAGTCCCATGGCTCAAGTGAGAATAAGCATAACCGTAATGAACTGCCAAAAGGGTGTTTCTGTCAATAGAGTGAAATAGTTTTAGTATAACATGTTAGTTACATGTAGTTAGTTACTATAATAATGTTAGTTATAGGCACGGTTCAATTTTTTTTGTCAAGTATTGAATAATTATGTTCTTTCCAAGAGAAACTGTGATCTATATATTAGACCTAAGAATTTAATGCAATAACATGTACTGATGGAAAATTGAGGAAAAGAATTAAAGTTCTTCAAATTTTGTCACCAGAAAAATAAATATATTCTCGAATACGTATAAAATTCAATTAAAATTAGCAAAAAAGAAACAATGAATAATAATGAACCAGGTTTGTTTACTTAATAAACTTTGTGAGGTGTCCAAAAGTAGATGTAGCGAAGTAATCAATAAAATCGACGAAAATATTTTTGGAGGAGGATAATAATTATAAATGTAGAATAATGAAGCTCTTACCGGAGTTGTTTTAGTTCTAGAAATTGCCAGCCTGTGATATTTGTAATAAAAAGTTCCTTAGAATATTCGAGTCTCATTTATTCCTCTGTATGACTGAAGTTCCAATTCAATGACTGAAGCCATATCTAAGGCATGTTTTGAGTGATTATGTTATACCTGTTGAACCTATCTATTGTACCTATCATCAACTTTGCCTTACAATCTCAGTATTATTGTTTGATTCTTCCCGAACAATCTTTTTATTCTTCTCCTCTATTACTTCATCATAAATGTCAGCTCCCAAAGGTGGTATTTGAACGTCGGATGACGTTGTCGAAGTAGAGCTGACACTTGTCTCATTTGCTGGTGCATTTTGATCCAGGTTGAAACCGTCCTGTCCGATCTTGAAGCAACGGAACTGCAGCACAAGTAGCGGAATCGCTGCATAGTTGGTCTCAAAATTGACACACATGTGCATGTTGTTGGATGATGGGTACATGTCGTGGAATCGGAGACAGAATGATAGGCCTGGTACCAGTGTCACTGGTATGCAGGCTGGAGGTGGATTTTTACCTACAAAATGAATACAATTCTGAAGATTGAATTTCATATTTTGAACAATAGGCTAAGTATTATAATATAATTGAAAACTGCCACCTTCTCTTCGCAGAGCATAAGCTCTCATTCGGCTCTACGAAAGGCTTTGGTCCAATCAACTACTTCCTATCCATCAGGACATTTCAGATTTATATAGAAGGGAGCTGAAGTCCAGAAGGCCAGCGGTCAGAATGGCAGAACAATTAAGAGATGAGAGGTTCTATCTAACCAGAAAATTGAGTGAGTAAGCGCCCTTAGGAATGCCGGAGAGCTTTTTCTCAAGCACTAGGCTTTCTGGTTTTGAGCTTCCCCGGCGCTTCTGGGTGACACTTAAAAGAATTCGAACCCAACATTGCATCATTCTTCAAATGGGGACATGCAGATTCCTCACTATGTGACTGGGGCGATGGAGCAGACAGTGTACCTCATCATATTTGAATGTGAGAGACCACACTTGCCTACTGCTGTGTCTTAAATATATTTATTATTGAATGAGATAATTTGAATTTGTATTGTGTCTTAATTTGATTTGACACAATATCTCCATTTTCTCAATTTAGTTAATTAATCATGTCGAACATTCTAGATTTTTACATGTTAATATTTCTTAGTGATACATTCCTATGTGATAAATGTGTTTACCTGATATAGTGCTGTGATAGAGAGAGTAGTCATCCAGTAACATATCCATATTGATTGCAAAATCCTTGGACACGTATGTGAAATTCATGCAAGCTGAAACAGAGCTTCAGTTGATTTCTATCTTCGATGAAAAGTAGTAACATGAATGAAATTGTGAAACTAAGTCCAGACAATGAATGCTCAAAAGAGGGTATAGAGGGACATATTTGGAAGACAATTTTCGATCCTGCAGTTCTGTTTAGGGTAGTAAGGAGGTAAACATATCAAAAGTCCCCACCCCTACCCCCTGTGCTAAGGGGGTGGGGGTGGTTCTGGTACCATTTTTCGTTTTCTCGCATATAACTCAAAAACGATGTGTCTTACGGACATAACTGTTCCATACAAAATTGAAGCTCAAATAATTTCCTACAATATTCATTCTAAAATTTTTTCCATGCCTTCTATAGTTTTCGATATAAAAATGATGTCACACTGCTCTTGAAGGTGTGACATTTTTGAAAAAAAACCACGTTTGTCTCCAATTTTTTGCTATTTTTGCTCTTATAATTTTTTTGAAATCGGCGGAAAACATCCATGCTGATTGTGAGTTTATAGAGCATTAAATTCTCTTCAATTTTATGTATAATTTTGAACATTTACGCATTTATCTACAAATGTTGCAGCAGCTTTAGTGTTTAGTGTGAAATCTCCAGTTTTGCTACAATAGACCAATTGACAAAGGAATTTTGAGGAAATTTTTGACCTAACAGCTTTGTTGGGAGTAGTTAGTAGGAGAACATATCAAAAGTCCCCATAAAACCAAAATTTCCATTTGATTTCTTATGATTTGTTGGTACATAATGAAATGAAAATATTTTCTTTGAATTTCATTTTAATACCTGAAATAGTTAATGCAGTTTTGCTGCCCCACTTTGTATATACTGTACTTCTAATGCATAACCTACACTCTATAGTATAACCATGGATAGTTGTAGTGATTTGAGCTCAGTGGTTGCAATATAGGTACTGGCCTCATTGGATTAAAATTTAAAAAATGAATTAGAGAAATAAATGTGGATTCAAGCTGATTTTTAACATTTCCAATTTCAAATACAGAACACATTCATTTGAAACTATTTACATTCACTTTATAAAAAATTCAATATTCTGTGAAGATAAAACTGGAATCTGTCCAAAACTTCTTTTTCGCCACACTGCACAGAAAGCAGCTGTTTTCCAGTCCCTACGTAGATCTGAAAGACATTGTTTGCAGACGACGTCAGAAAAGGGTTTCTTTTCCGGTCTAGGCCAGAAAGTTGTCTCTTTCCAGCCGCTCATGGAAGTAGTTAATAAGTCATCCGCTAGATCGGGCGAGTGTCCACTTTCATCATCAGCTGAAGACGCCATGATTTCAGCTCCAGTTTCGAATCAAAACTAATTCGCTTCGCAACCAGTTTTATTCAATTATTTATTGATGATTAGTGCATTCCGAATTTTCAAAAATGCTTGAAGATGACTGTGGTATTCCAAGTGAAATTTTAAAAGAATCTGAAATCCTGACTGCAAATCTTCTACCACTAAAATCAAGAGATAGGTACGATAGCTTAACGAGTATTCTTTATTTTGTATTCTTTATTTATTTTGTCAGCAATACCTGTAGTGTGGCGAAAAATATCGTTCGCACCACGGGCAAAATGTTTTTCCAGCTCTCAATCTTTTCTAGTCCTCGGCCTACGCCTCGGACTTGAAAACCGATTTCGAGCTGGAAAAATCTCATTTTCTGCTCTAGGTGCGAAATATACTATTTCTTGTATAGTTTTCAATTTTCTATTGTCAACAAATAATTTTACTGAAAACAGGCAAAATAGTCCAGTCACTATAACATTGGTGCATGCAATTTATTGTAGTTCTGATTTTTTAATACATAATTTGGGTATATAAGAGAAGTCCAGAATCAATTTCTTCATGCAAAATTTCCTTGTGCTAGATACAGAGTGGCCCAAAAACCTCGTGTTTTCGGCTAATTTTCCAGTTTTCAGTTATTTCTGCCAAATCTCGTGATCGGACAGAAAAATTTGCTCTCGCCTTTTTTTAGATTATAAAATGAGATCAATCGGAACTCTCTATCTCCAATGAGTACTGATCGAGTTATAATTTTTCAAAAATGAGTGAAATTTAAGTTTTTGATCAACAATATCTTCTGTTTGTTACCATTTAGATGTATAATTAAAAATCCCTCTGGGCGTACTTTTGTGCTCTACAATCTGAGATCAGGTAGAGCGCTCTATGTCATATAGATTTCATGGTACACCTGACAAACAATGCTCCTTGTATTGTGAAAAACAATATTTTCAGCTTCAACCATCATCACCAACTACATTGTCCTCACATTGATATTTCGCACAATGACATGAGTTAATGATATTATGTTCTATGAGAATCACCGGTTAGATGCACTTCATTTCAGTATTTCCTAGTAGAGTGGCGCGCTTAAGGCTATGCAAAGGCTAAAAATAAATTTTTTACTCGTTTTTTTTTAAAGTTTTTTGATTTGTATATCATCAAACTATCAAAATGAAAAAGTTTTCTCAGAAAAACATTTTTTCTGATCATTACTTTTTGAGATATGAGCGTCTAAAGTTTAAATTTTTGGGACAGAACATTTCAAATTCGGTAAGAGATAAATCCATGAGATTTAGAGGATGGATTCTTCATGGTATTGTTGATCTAGTAAAACAAATATTTTATGAAAAGAGTCCAAAAAAGTGTTTTTTGGGTATTGGTCTGTATGTGTGTGTGTATGAGCAGTGTATGTGCGTCTGTGTACACGATATCTCATCTCCCAATTAACGGAATGACTTGAAATTTGGAACTTAAGGTCCTTACACTATAAGGATCCGACACATACATTTCGATCAAATGCAATTCAAGATGGCGGCTAAAATGGCGAATATGTTGTAAAAACATGGTTTTTCGCGATTTTCTCGAAAACGGCTCCAACGATTTTCAACAAATTCATACCTAGAAAAGTCAATGATAAGCTCTATCAACTGCCACAAGTCTCATATCTGTAAAAATTTCAGGAGCACTGCACCCTCTATGCAAAGTTTGGTTTTAGATTCCCAATTATCAGGCTTCAATTTAAACAAAAAAATTCAAGTGGTAAAGATTGAGCATAAAAATCTCTACAATTAATGCTCAGTAACATTTTCACCTAAAATTGAAAATATAAGTTCGAAATTCGAGAAAATAAGATTATTCAATTGCAAACTGTTGGCAACTGTTGATTCTATTAAATCATTCACTATGAAGAGATATCAGACTTTGTATGTCTGCAGCGTTATTGTCCTGTCACCAGCTGGCTCAGATCTTAGAAAAGTAGACTTGAGGTGCGCGGGAACACTATCGTCAGTTGATCAATTTTCATAACGGCAAGGAAAGTTGTGTGAGTGCACCACACCAGATTGTTTGAAACTGTAACTACAATAACATACGGTACTCTATTATCAAACAATGATTAAGAATCTTTCTTGAATATCAAATCGTTTTCCTTGAATACATTAAATATTATTTCTTGTTTGTTGTTTATTAATTACGGCATTTCTTCACTGACCATCGCGATGAAAGTTGAATGAGTTGACATTGATGTGGGCGCAGCAGCCACAGATGGACTCCTGGCAAGAACACGGAAGCCAGCCATAGTTCAAAGCTTGAGCCTTCAGAGCTGGACCATTGCCGGGACTTCGTGATATCAGTGGAACTGGCTTGCCATTCATGTCGTAGTATATCGTTGTCAGCTCATCAAATGATACTTGATAAAATATAAGAATTAATAAGCAAGATAACTGTGTACGGTATCTAAAAATGTGACTATAGTTTGTGTAAAACAAGTTGAGACTTGGCCCTCCATCCGAAGAAATTACAGGGTTGCCAAATCGTGTAAAATTGCAACTTTCTCAAATTTCCAATTCAACGTTGGATGTATAATATCATCCCCGATATCCTAGTAGTGCTAAAAAAGTTTCAGGGTTGAAAGATTAAAAGGAAATTTAATTTTTATGATAAAATTGGAAACATCGCGAAGATTTGTTTTTCTTTTGAATATTACTTCTCTCAGAATCATGTAGCGTGGTAATGAGTGATAATTTCATATCAAATGAACGAGGAGACTGTCTCCTTTCTATTGGTGTCTGGATAATTTTTATCCGACCCATAGTTATTTTTCAATTAATAATTATGTTCGTCAATGTCGAGAAATTTTGAGCAGAAAATATGAAATTTTCGACATGCTAGTAACTTTTTTGTTTCAAAAGATGAGTAGGTGGTGAAAGCGAGAAAGTTTCTCAAAAACAATTGAAATTATTTTTCCAATTGTCAAACGTACTCGGAAGAACGTATTTTGGCCTCTCAGGAGTTCAAAGTCAAGGATAGCGGCTGAATGGTGTGCCGCCATATGCTATCAATAGCTATGATCAACAAATTCAAAATACAGAACGATTGAAAAATTCAACAACTGCAAGTCAGATGATCACAATAATGGTGAAAATGACAACCTCGCCTTGAATAATCCAAGCGGTGTTTCATTACAGCCTTTCTAGAGGCAATCAGCTGCTTACGTTTGAAATAATTCAGTCAAATAATCTTGTAAATTGCCAGCCTTTAGCATACAATTTGGTACACAATGCATACCATGCAGCCACTCTTCCAACTTTAAAATTCCTTTGAGACCAAAATACGATCTTCCGACTACATTTGACAATTGAAAAAACAATTTCAATTATTTCTGAGAAACTTTCTCGCTTTCACCACCCACTTATTTTTTGAAACAAAAAAGTTTCCAGCATGTCGTAAATTTTATGTTTTCTGCTCGAAATGTCTCGACATTGACGAACATAATTATTAATTAAAAAATATCTATGGGTAGGATAAAAACGTTTTTAGCACTACTAGGATATCTGGGATGATATTATACATCCAATTCTGACGTTGAATTGGAAATTTGAGAAAGTTGCAATTTTAGATGATTTGGCAACCCTGTAATTTCTTCGGATGGAGGGCCAAGTCTCAACTTGTTTTACACAAACTAAATGAATGGACTATTTCTATTTTCAAAAACAAGTGCTTAATTTATTGGAAATGAAGTGATCACTTCTACCAATAAATAAATGTGATCAGTCTACAAAAAAGTAAAATATTGCGTGAATTTTTCATTTGCATCCTTGCATCAAAAGCTCTATCAGTCTAAGGGGCTTATTTGCTCTGGATAATGGATGCTCTCTTGATTTTGAAATTTAAGGATCAATTGAGAGCCTATGGTTTGAAACTATTATATCGTGAATAAATTACAGTATATCAGTCGGCAGTCGCTGTGATTCAATTGATCATTAAAGTGGTTGAGATCTTTCCATTTGGGTCCTTGACTTGCCATGCTATAATTAGAAAGATTATGTTCGGGCCTCACCACTACTAGGCGGCTTCTTATAAATGAGTAGATACACTTTTGAAGATTATTCAGTTTATGATAAGAGAGAGTAATTATGTATTTTGTGACAACGGAGAAGCCTATACACATAACAATAAAACAGTTCCTGCAAACATGTTATAGTTAGAAGTTGCTTCAAACATTGATAGTACCGGTAACTATTTCATTCTTACCTTCAGGGTTATCATTTTGTGGTCTACTTTGCTGAGTGTCTTCAGGTACTGTACTTGGCAGGATATCCAACATGACAATAATGATTGAAAACAGCACTATTGTGGAAGATTCCACATTATATCGCATTTTAGAATCTAATCCACAAATGGGGTAATAAAACTAAAATCACTGGTAAGAGAGAATTGGGAGAGCACTTTTGCGTGTATAAGAACTAATAATAATATAAAAGACTAGTTAATTATGCTTAAAACTAGTTTTGGTGG
The DNA here is from genome assembly GCF_014356525.2 of Nilaparvata lugens. Lineage (NCBI taxonomy): Eukaryota > Metazoa > Arthropoda > Insecta > Hemiptera > Delphacidae > Nilaparvata > Nilaparvata lugens. The sequence goes on along the minus strand of NC_052505.1, from coordinate 38,910,303 downwards.
GCTTAGTGAAGTGTTTTTTAGCTTCTGACAACAACTATCAAGAGTACCGTACTTTATAGACTAGAGATCACAAGCAATCCGGTGAAAGTATTTCTCCAAGATGGAAGCACTTTCTGGAAGTAGGACATCGGAAAGAAGACATACGAAGAATTCCATGACTGAAGGAACTTTAGTTGAAAATTGGTAAACTTTAAAATCAATTCGATGAATACCACCGTTTCAAATTAGAACTACCTAGTAAATACCTAGTTTGTAAATTTGTCAATAATGTTTCAATGAAGGAGAGGAAAATGACTATCTAACAAATATTATTTTTTATTTTCTTGTAACACTGTTGTTAATTGGTGAATAAATTTGATTTGATTTGATCGTCTCGCCATTCACAGTAGTTGAAAATGAAATTCAAAATGTTAAACGTTCAAGTAGTTCATTGACTTTCAATGCATAATTTTCAATATTATTAAAAATTATTGAAAGCTACCAGTGCTGAACATTGCAAAATTGTAACTCCAAATAATTTATATCAAGACAATTACTAAATCAGATTACTACAATGAGTGTCGTAAGTAAAATTATTATGTCAAGTAGTGTGAAGAGCCAAATTCAGAAAAAAGGTGACCGAGAAAAATTCCCCTGGAACCTAAAGGATGCAAAAAGCTCTATTTGAATTTTGATTTTGTGCAATAATCTAGGGCAGCAGAAGCTTGTTTCATTGGTACTGTAATGAAGGTCACCGAAAATTATAATTTGTACTCAGCATTATTGATTTCAATTCAGCAATACTAATAAAGCGGCTCTACTCAGGCGATACAGTAGGTAAAAAGTGATAAGCTTTAACTTTGGACTTTCAACATAATCTTTATAAAAAGTTTTATAAAAGAAGCAATATTGAATAAGTTTAATTATTGATTCCATAAGTTTATAAATATTGAGGTTTATTAGTTCATAATTTATTCCATCAGCACACAATTTACAATTTGATTTTATAAATGTACAGTACTTACTTTAACACTTTACAAATTCATTTTTCCATATTGTTGAATACTGTATGCGCTCTTCAATAATTATTGTTTTCAATATGGTATCAAGAAGTTGAAAATTTATCTGTCTGGTGGAACTACATATTCGAATAAACCATTTTGAAATTTGCATATCGAATTACTATACAATAGATTTATTCAATATTATTTGACACCGATCGTTGAAAAACAAATCATTTTGATGAAAATACATTTTAAACTCTCAATAATAGGCCTATACCAATTAGGTGACATTATTGAACTTTTGTACATATATCGTACGATTTTAATACCTACCGCACGGTACTTACATCAATTATTATTATTATTATTGGCTATTTGATAACATTAAGTCATTAACGCTGAATGCTGTTTGAGATAACAATATTTTTTGCTATATACTGGTACTGCGGAGGGTTATCTTTTTTTAACAATTGAAAACGTTTGGACAGCAGTGTACTTTTGTATCTCGTCGTACGATGCCAATCACCAAATCCCATTGAGCGAATGAAAATGATAGCTTGATCATGTCATTATTCTTTACTATAAATACAAACCGAGTTCTCCAATATCATTACAACACAGAATACTTTCTTCTTGGTGAGTACACTAAAAAATAATAATTTTTTCCTCCAAATTTATCCAACATTTAATTTCATTGTCAGATTTTAAGTTGGCTACTTTACTGTTAGTTATGTGCTACTGAACTGAATTTTCAATTCTTTTTTATTCCTAAAATAATATTTCCATTTAATAGCTCATTAAATTAATTATATATTTGGATTCATATCTTCAGTTTTTAATTTATTTAATGTATTGCGATGATATCTTCCCATTTTGATTCTTGAACCTTTTTTAATGCATCTCTCATCTCTTTCCAAATTTGATGTCATAATTCATATTGAAACAAGAATAGAATATCAATATAGCTCTTATTAAGGTATCGGTATCTGTTTTTTTGCTAGATATTCCATTGATGATACTACTACGCAGCTTTCGTATTTTGATTGGTATCGTCTTACTCACTATTAAAACTATGAATTCAATTTAAATTAATTCATTTAAATTTGAACGGTACCGGTACCGTGTAACTTATATATAATATTTATTATCATGATGGGGTATAGACTAACACTGAATAATTTACTGATAGGCTTTCTATCATGAGAAATACCGTATGCTAAATCCCCATTCATGAATTGGGCCTAATTAAACTTTTGCATTGAATAATTGAAGAAACTGCTATATCTGTTCCAATACAGAAGTTATTTAAATTCCAATACTGTATAAGTTAATTAGTTTTCAGATTTTATTTTCAAACAAGCATAATATTATTGCGTAGCCTATATTATTACTATACTGTGTACCTATATAATTCTTGGGGCTACGGTACCTACTCAAAAAAGTACCTAGCCTACTGTGAATTGATTCACTTATATTAGAAAATCTCCCCTAAGACTGTAAAAATGACATTGATGACTATGAAAATAAAATATGCGAATTTGTTTTCTCCCTGCTATAGGAAAAGTGCTCAATTGTCAAACACTTCTATTTATTTGAATGCAGGAACAAATTCGATAGCATCCCTCATTGGAGGTTGAACCTTTTTGGAGAAATAGTTTCACAAAATCAAAATTATTGAAAATGAAGTACACTTTTACAGTTCCTAGGTTTTTTAATTTTATAATTTTCTTCTTTCGATTTTTTAGAATATATTTGCTGGTAACTGCAAGCTACAATAAACACCTCTTCAAAAATGGGCAAGGAGAGAACTTCCATTAACATCACCCTCATTGGACACATTGCTTGAGTGAGTGGAAACATTTTTGATTGAATAAAGCAAAAAACCAATTAAATTAATTATTTTTCCGCAGGATTATTATTCTATTCTCTTTGACTTTTACTCTGTGGATAGATATCAAAAACTTTATAAGAGATTGCCTGTTCTGCACAGAGTTCTTCTTAGTATTCCTCCTCGTAATACTGATGTACAAAGATTATTTGCTCATCTATTTCACAATTTATAGTATGACGAACTGCAAGCAATAATACGTTTTGAACTATTTTCGACACTAAAATTAATTTTTAAAATTAGACTATAGTGTCGTCGAAAAAAGTTTAAAACGGATTATTATTTTGTTGTTGAGAAGATCAATAATTTTATTGAAGTACAAGAACTACAATACTTGAGTTAAAATTTAAAAAAAAGCCACAGAATTAGGCTACTTACATAAATAAAAATCTTATAATGTAGCCTATGAAAGAGAATAATTTATGAAGTCAGAAAAAGTTTCCATGATTCCATTATAAGTGCCCTAGTTAGTACATCTACTATATAAGACACTACCGTACCTATATAGATAACATCTTTCCGCCAAACTGCTTCCCTTTTCAAATCCGAATCTCATGTTCCTTTTCTTAGTTTGAAATAGTTATTTGTGCAACTAGTGTGCTAAGTGACAGTTTGCTGCACTGAAAGAAACGTTTACGCACGAGCCGTAGGCGAGGGCGGAATGGTTTCTTGAGTGCAGCAGAGGAACTTTGCTCACGTATTTCACATTAAATTTTTCCTACAGTTATCATTGAATATGAGAAGTGGATGATTATGGGTAAAATTATGGCTGAAATACATCAAATGTTTGTCTGTATAATTTTGTTATTAATAACAACTTTAATTTATTTTAAACTTGATAATCCAATTGAAAATTAATAATCGATAATTTATTCAAAAAAAAAAAATTAAATTAATCCAATTAATTTGAAAATTTGAATAATTTTGAGTAAATCTTAATTTCTAAATAATTTTTCAACCAATCAATTTATGAATGAAAAAAATATTATTTGAAATAATGAATAATTCAAAATGTATAATTTGATGAGTTCTCATTTTGATTCATTTGAAAATCAGAAAGAATATAGATAGAACAAATTCGCATTCAAAATACACGCCAACAATGGCAAAAGCTGATTGGGATGGCTGCAAGATAATACGCAAAGTATTAAGAGTACGCAAAGTATAATACTTTGCGCACTAGAGCGGAAAAGTGATTCTTTGCGTTCTGTAATCAGTGCAGGAATGGTCACTTTTCAAGGTAACTGTAGGAAAAAATGATTACTGCTGATTATGGATACAAATTATTCGAATAATCTCATCTCAATCAGAATTTCATAATCTGAAAAAGATTAGAGCAAATTTTTCTGTCCGATTACTGGATTTGGCGGAAAAACAGGAAAAAAACAAAAAACTCGAAGCTCTTGGACTATTCTGTATCTAGTACAAGGAAATCTTGCATCAAAAAATGGTTTTGAACTTCTCTTATGTATCCAAACAATATATTATAAAATAAGAACTACGATATAAATTGCAAGCTCATCCCCTTTTCATAATTATATTGACTGGACTACAGGGGATCATAGAATGCTAGCAAAATTGTTCAACGATGTTTGAATAATAAATATAGCCTAAACCGTAAAGTATAAATTATAATCGTTCCTATCTGTGCTATAATAAAATATTTTGGAATTACTGACTTTGAAATTTATAATAAAATAAATATTAATTGATATAGATATTGTTTTTTGAATTTATTCCAATAATAATAGGGAAATATATTGAATAGGCTATAGTTATAAATTCCAATAGAGAATATTCTTAATAAGAATAATTGAATTGTTTTTATGTGATCTTCTAAATTGTCAGAAAACCATTCTACTAATTAGTTATTTTGTTTTTAATTTTGACAGTCAGTATTGAAATGTATACTCTTCTGTTACAGATATTTTTTCATACATTGACACGGACTTCTCGATATATTGTTTGGCGGATGGATTTTCAACGATATGATCAATCAGATACAAAAAAAATACACTTACACCGATTCTCAAACATGTAGCTACATTTTTACTCATATCTAAACACACACATTTACATTCTATTTTCACTCGCACATGATCACTAAAAATGTTTGGCAATAATTAAAGTTTCAAATTTCTAAATTACAATTAACCTACTGTTGTATTTATTTATCCTAGGTATGTCTTTAAGATGCACATAAATTAATGAAATACAACGATTGCACAAATTGTCAATCATTGGTATTAGTTTCTCATAAATAATTATTATTCAAGAAACAAGTGAAAGTTCTGGACAGACATGGAAACCGTTATAAATTGTCAACTCATATTTCAAACCAATTTATCGGTTACTTTGAATTCACAGGGAATTGAAAATATAATTTAGATGTGGAATAGCTTGGTTGAGTCACTGGCGGAGAATCAGTTTTGCTGCACAATATTTTTCCAATTTGATGAAAACCAAATAATCAGTTCTCTGATGCCTTCTAAAATTAATTGCTAACTGTTCGATTCCAATATTGTAAAAGTATTATGAATGAAAGGTTTTCTCAAGTTAGAAGGTCAAATAGCTTTTTCCAATAAGTAGTTGCATAGAGAAAAATTTCTTCTACTGGAGACATTTATGATTATTACTTTTGGTTCCCAATTATTATTTTTTTTCTCTACTCACCCTAGAATGTATTCAAAATGAGGAAGATGTCCATGGTAGTCCTTTCCATATCTAGTTTGATTCTAGCTCGATACCAGAGTGAATATATTCTGTGTAGTAAATTCAGGAAGAAAAAATAATTCTCCGTATCAAATAATAAATCTACTTGAGTTATTGATGCTTGAAATAATAAAATAGTTATGAGAATTATTACTATATTGAGAATTTCTGAGTGAAATAATTTGGGAGTTGAAAAGATTATGATTTCAAGTATGTATGGTTTCGCAAGTATTTAGGATTCAAATTATGCCTTCTTTATGATAAAAAATGTAATAATTTGGTAATGTTCCTCAAATATATATGTATTAGGGCGTACTGGTACTTATAATGTGTTTTTCTGTAGCCAATTCTCTTAAAGCTCTATTCGCTGCGATAATCTGAATATAAATTAATCTAAATGTATTGGTCTAATAATATTCTCACAGAAAGGTGTATTTCAGTAGTGAATTAACTCGCAAACTCAACTTGAAGGATTTGAGACGCTAGGCAAAGCAATAGGCAGTAGCTCTGTTGTTGTATTTTTCATTACACTGACAGCTTACCGTACTTAAAAATCATAGAGGGTCTGTGCGCCGTGTCATTTCCAGATAATTATTCCATAGATTGTATACAATTATGATTACAGTACATCCATCATTCTCGCTATGGTGCATTGACTTGATGTTTGAACCACATTCAATATAATATTGCATTTACTTTTTGATTTTCCAATGAATTCATGAAAGGCTGTAAAATGTAGGTGTATGTGATGTATTTTCAAATTCTAATTCTACAGTATTTTGAAGATTCAAGTGGATCGATCAATGAATTATTATTGTAAATATTATTATTATATTAAGTGGAAATAATAAATGGTAGAAAAACAACATTTAAAGGAAGTACAACACTTTTAGCATTCTCACTTCAACCAGATGAGGTTATTATTAACTTTACTCCAATAAATAGTTCAATATTTCTTCTGTCGAAATTTTTATTTTGCAGTAACATCTTGTGAGGAAGAAAATTGCTTTTCGAAGCAGAGCATTATATACGAATCATACATGTGAGGCATTATTATCACACTTTCCGTGGAAATCCCTTATAGCTACAATAAATAATAAATAATTAGTGGAGTGTTGCCTCCACTGTAGTTTCTATTTTGGGAAAAATAAATTATCTTGCACGGAATAAATAGTTATATTATTTTTTATGAATAAATAATAAATTAATTATATATTCAGTATAAATGGCCTTTTTTCCATAGTCATTTCACCTGGATTACAACCATTAATCCTGGCTGTATCGGATTGACTCGATTCTTTATCATTTTAACGAGCCAGACCCTGGGGAATACGGTAGTCTAGGAAAAAGGCTTCCTCACACTAGATGTTGATATAGGTAGTAATCCTACAAACCATAAAAGTAACACACACACGGCAACCACACTCCAGAAATATGAAATTATCAGGTCATTATACTAATTATAGTTCAAAGAAGGGGACTGGAGGGGACTTCTACCGCCTGTATTACATTAAGAAATTCTTGACTTATTTCTACGAAACCAGGCTTTCATGATTATTATTTCAAGTGTGCCCCCCCCCATACCACATCCAAAGGTGGTTTCACTTGTTATCAATAGCAGCTTATTTGAATTGGAAGTCAACATGGACCCCGAGCAATCAATTGATAATAAAAGGAATCAATGCTAATAAATCTGGATCTTGAAACAATCTGCAATCAGTGTCCACTCTAACATCACATTCAATCATTTTTAACCAGTTCTAATTGCTTCCGAACCCAATTTTTGGTGGACGATGTGAATGTTTTTATTCAGCTGTTGAGCTGAGCGAATCGCCTGGCGGTGTCATCGTAGTCCTCCTCCCCGGGCTTGAGCACATCCTCCTCAGGAGGCGGAGGCAGACCGCCGCCATCCTCGGGCTTGACGAAGGCCACTCCGCCGCTGCCGATGCGGAAGCAGTCGAAGTGGTAGTTGAACAGCTCTTGCGAGCGCCACTGGCCGTCCACCGACATGCACGCGTGCACGTTTCGGCCCACCATGTACACGTTGTGCATGCGCGCGCAGAATTTGAAATTGAGCGCCCGAATTGGCACGCACACCGGACGCGGGTTCTGACCTGCTCGAAAATGAGAGCGTGCCACCAATTAGTGCTAGTCAAAACAAATATTGATAGCATCCACTTTATAAGCTTTATAGTTCATACAAAAATGATAACCAATAATAATGAATGCTTGCTGAATGATCTAAGGATGTATAGTATATAATATGTAAATAAAGCTTAGAATATTGGAGTTGAAGATGAAAAAAATCAAATACGGGGTATCATACTCTTTCACATGAATCTAGAACAGCATCAATTAAATAATTCAATAGAACAATAAATCCATCAATCAAATTATTTGTCAAGTGAAAGAATTCTGAATAGCATAAACCTCTATTAAATTATTTTTTAAATCTATAAAACAGCTTCAAATAAAATATACAAGAGAATGCAATCAGTTGCATTGCAGAGAATGCAGTTTTATGGCTAAATGGTTGAAGATATCAAATAATTGTTGTATATGACAAAAGTTGTAGATATTGATTCAAAGGACACTTTCTATTTGTAACATTTTTCTTCACTGTGGTTCGTAAAAAAAAGAAAAAGTTAATTAGGTTATGTCCACAATTTTTTAAGATGATGGATGATGGCTGGAGCACATAAGGTTTATCACCGACGACTTTTTGTAATATGTTTAGTTGGCATCATAAGTACGATCAGAGAAAATATAGCATAAGGTGAAAGTGAGGTATTATTCAACAACAAACATCTTATATGATTTATGCTATCTTTTCTCAATGGTACGACATATATATGTGCCAAATTATTTTGAGGTGGTAGCAATTACTTGCTTTTACTTACTAGTTTTGGTCTCAAATGATTCCAATAATGCTATTAGTACAATTCCACACACATCGATTCTTGGATGTATACGATTTTTCGCCGCCCTTATAAATTCTATTAGATTAAACAGATGATGTTTGTCAAGCTCCGTTTAATCTGATAGAATTATTCATAAGGATATCCGAAAATCAATGTGTGTGTGTAACTGGCTTTAGACATTACCTGACATGGACGTTTGATAGACGATTCTCTCGTTGAAATACATCTTGAGGTGGAATTTGAATTCGTCAGGGTCGTAGGTGACATTGGTGCATGCGATCTGGCCAATGGGAAGCACGTTCCCGGTGCAGCAGCCGCACTGCCCGCCCCCGCACGAGCACGGGTACCTGATCAGCGGCTGTGGAGGTGACGTCGTTTGCACTAGGATCGGAACTGCCGCAACACAAATGCCATTCATTCATTATTTTCGATTATCTCATACTACATTTTTGATTACAAGCATGACATAAAACAAATAATAACTTTACTAGAATAACTATATTTTTTGGAATAATTTTATACATTTTAATGGAAACATTAAAATAATTTTATTACTAGAATAATCAATATTGGAAATAATAATCAATCGAATCTTGAAATAATAATACTGATAAATGCAATAATTCTCATGTATTCAATAATTCCTAGCATACAACACCAATTCAATCAATCAAGTTTTATTGAACAAAATATTTACATTGGAGGTCCCACTAAACCCGAAGGTTTTTTGGTAGGTGCCTTCACAAGCATACAAATAATGAATCATAGAATCGTACATTACAAAAAATAAAATTGAAAAATTTGATAAGAGGGAGAGAAAATTTTTTTGAGCATGCATAGGACAGTTGGGAAGTAAGAAGAGGAAGTAAAGGAAGGAATGTGGTAAAAAGGAGGGTAGACAATTTAACAATTGTTAGAAAAAATATAAACAATATAGTAAAAACAAGCATAAATGGAAATAAAATATAAAAGTATTTAATTATCAAATATAAATACCGTAATTTATACATGCATCAAAAGAAAAACAAAAATAGACAAAATAATCATAGGTAAACACGATATTAACAGGGTAATATCAAATTATGAAAAGCGAAGAAGTAAAATAAGATTTGATCATGAAATTATTGACTTTATTGATTTCTATTTGACTACACAGAGGTAAATTGATGAATTCATGGAACTCATACAATAATTTAGATAGGCAAATATTGATAATAAAATAATATGAATCATTATTAATCATGTAATTAAATATCACCAGTCTTTTGAGATAAACTCAAAATTGTTGTAATGTGATGATATAGTTTATCCATGGATGGATAATAGCTTCAGTACGGTACCGTAACTCTATAATAGCCTGGGTTGGAATCATGCAGCTTATTACAATTTGGGTGAAATGATGAAGACATTTTGACATTGTCATTAAAATATTGATGAAACTATCCCAAAAAGTTATACATGAAAAATATATAATATGATAGGGCTACGTGTTCTTGAAAACTTATAAAAAATATTCTGAATACATTTTGGGGATGTTATTTTTGGCAGTTGATCAATATGAATGACATAACAATATAATATCTTTAGTTTCTAAAAATACAAGAATGTGTTTATGATCACTATTAAATACTTGAATTACGACATAGCAGTATGATTTTAATCAGACAATCCCCACAATCCGCAAGATTATTTTACTTTTCAATATGTATCAGAGACTGAGGTTGTGGAGGCGATCGAGAGTCTTAGAGGTGCATCTGGGCCTGGTCATGATGGCATTACTGTATCTGTTTTAAAATCTGTTAAAAGTATTGTTGCCTCTCCACTCAAACACATTATTAATGTAAGTTTTGAACAAGGTATTTTTCCAGATTCTTTTAAAACAACTGTAGTAAAACCAATATTCAAATCACAAGACAAAAGGAAAATTACCAACTATAGACCTATAAGTTTACTTTCGAATTTGGCTAAAATAATTGAAAAATGTGCAAAGAGACAGCTACATAAATTTTTGGAAGTGAATAATATTCTGTCAAAAAATCAATTTGGTTTTAGAGAGGGGATGGAACACAGGAAGCAATTGCTGCTTTTGTTCAAGAAACAATCTTAAACTTGGATGTAGGTAGGAGACAAATAGCTATTTTTCTTGATCTTGCAAAAGCCTTTGATACAGTTTGCCATGATCGTCTACTTCATTGTCTCCGTAGCCTTGGTCTTGAGGATGTGGCACTGGGATGGTTTTGCAGTTATTTAAAGAATAGGCAACAATGTGTTAGAGTCAATAACACTGTTAGTGAATATAAATCTGTTAAAATGGGAATCCCGCAGGGAACAGTGATTGGACCTTGCCTCTTCCTGATCTATATTAATGACTTTTGTAACCTTAATTTAATCAATGGGAAAATATTGTCATTTGCAGACGATGCAGTTTTAATTTTTCATGAAGAAAACTGGGCTAGCACATATGACTCAGCTGCTAGGGGACTGGGAGAAGTAAAAAAATGGCTTGATAGAAGAAAACTGACTCTGAATTTGTCCAAAACAAAATACATCTCTTTTTCCTTGAATATACAGAATCAGCCAGTTAATATGTCACTTGTTTTGCATTCTCCAAATTGTCTTAGTCATGTAGATTTAGGGTGTTCAGTTAATTGTAATAAAATAGAGAAGGTTAGCAGTATCAGATATCTTGGAGTAATGGTTGATCAGCATTTAAAGTGGGATGTACATTTGTCGCAGCTTACTACACGATCTAGAAAACTTATTTATTTATTTGTGAAATTACGTTCTGTTTTGCCTATGAAAGTCATGAAGATAGTGTATTATGCACTGGCACAGTCATTGCTCCAATATGGTATTGTGGGTTGGGGTGGTGCATATACAAATGTTCTAAAACCAGTAAAACAATACAAAATTTAATATTAAAAATTATTCTGAAAAAGAATAGAATGTATCCAACAAGATTGGCTTTTTTGGAATTTTCAGTTCTACCGATTAGACAGATATACCTGAAACACATCATATTATATTATAAGAAGCTATCACTTTTTCATTTCATTAATAGAACGGATTGTGCTATTACAAGACGGGAGGAGTCAGGTCTGGTTACTGTTCCTAGATTATTGACTACTACTGGTCAGCGTAGCTTCATATATTTATCTCCATTATTTTTAATATTCTTCCAAGTAATTTGAGAGGTTTACTCGCCCAAAAAAACTTTGGACTACATTTGAAAAAGTATCTGGTTAGCTCTCATGGCTGGGATAGTACCGAGAATTTCTGGATTACATTAGTATAGTAATTATTCCAATTGAATAGATTTCATTTTGTACCACATCTTATATCATGTTATACACTGGGCTAGGCAATATCAGGTCATTATTATAATTTACAAATTTTGTTGCATTCTAACACATATTGTATGTAAATATATTGATCTATTATAGCATCACTGATTTATCTTGTTTATTGAAAGGATTTGATTTTAGTTGTTAATGTATATACTGTAATGTTAATTAATAATAAGTAAGTAGTCAAAGTACGGCTGCTCCTTCCCCAAGCTCGAGCTTGCTCTTTTGGGGAAGTAGTTCCTTATGTTTATTTGTATTTCCTATTGATTCATTTTGTTGTTATATTTCTAAATTGTGAATTATTGTAATGCTTTTTCAAGGAATAAATAAATAAATAAAAAAATAATTATTAAAAGCTATCACCTACTACTATAAATATATTAATTAATTCTACTCACGTTTGTGAAGCGTTTTCGGACACTCGATGCCCTTTTTCAACACTTTTTGAACACGTGTGTTATCTTAGAGTTTTCAGATACGGTATGTGATTGAGAAAGAACTTCACTGTGTACAAATCTACACTACTTACTGTGTTTGACTGTGAATGACTGGATTATTGAGAACAATATGACTATCTATAACTTAATAGTATTAAGTAAATGTTTGAAGTTTTTAATTTTCAATTACTAAAAAATGATCCCAAAAGTAATTGTTAGTATTAATGTATTTAGAAGAGAATTCTGTATAGATAATGATTATGCTATTGTAACAAGACGAAACTCATGAAATATTCTCATTCATGACACATCACAATAACATGACATGGAGATTGTAAGTATTTGGAACCTGAAAATAACTAAGTCTGTAATTTTCTTGTAGGCTACCTATAATATTTCATTCACTTATTTTTGACATTAATGGCATTTTATAGTAATAGCCTTAAGCCTTCATCACTTATTGATGTGGAGTTCTGAATATTTTATTATATCATCTTAGTTCAACAGTTTTAGCACATATTAAAAAATCATCAAATTGATAAAAATATTTATGATGACCAAAGTTTATTTTTTTGGACAACGATTGCAAAACATTTTTATTATTACCAGTGACAAATATCTCCATCCCAATGACCAATAAAACTGAAATAAATGACCAATAATGACCATCATTCAAATGACTTTTAAAAATCAGATGAAAGAGAAGAACGGAAATCCTTTATTTTTTGCATAACTGTTTTTCACTGAATAGACTAGTGGATAGAGTGCCTGCGTAGCAGCATAGAGATCCCGGGTTCAAACCCTCTCAATACCAAAAGTTTTTTTAACCAGATCACTCCCGTGTTATCGGATGGGCACGTTAAATTGTCGGTCCCGGCTGAAGTATGACAGTCATAAGGCCCATTGACGGCTTAAATTATATATTCAGGCGGTGGGACCTTCCCGCAAGGGACTCCCCACCAACAAAAGCCGTACGAATTCACTTTACTGAATAGACTTTTTAATTATACTTATCTTGTATCAATAGTATTTAATTTTAGAAGAAACGAGTATAGGCTATTATAATATTTAATAGTCTAATTTGATATTTCTTCTAATCAAAAGATGGATTCATTTTATCTTTAGAAAGGGATATAACTCTTTGGCTAGTATCATGTTATTTACATTGTGATTCATTATTGATTTATTACAATAGCCCAATGAATTAATTCATGTTGGGTTTACCGTACTTTGTAATACCCTTATTTAAATTGGGGATGATGATTATGAGACCGTAACTTTCGTGCATTGTGTGCATTTTCTTCAATTAAATTAAATAGCATTCACTTTATAAAGAACATTTTTGGGAAATGACTAGATTCCTTTACGAATTAAAATAGAATCAATAAAGGTAGTACAGAGCCGATGAGTTCCTACACAAAATAATAATACATTGAAAAATGATTAAATAAAACTCACCTGAAGTTTGTGGCTTGGGAGTATTCTGTTGTGTATTTGCTGGTGTTATTTCGTTATTTTCTGATGGTACAACAGCTTCATCCTGCTCCAAACTTTTGTTGACAACTAAAAGAATAAGGATCACGGTTGTGATTGAATAGTTTTGAAACATTGCCACTTGAATAATATTGAAATTATCTCGAATTCAAATCAGTAGTGCACAGATAGATTTTGTGGGAAGTCTAGGACAACTCGTCCCTCGTCATCTGTTCTTCACTCTCGAGAGGAAATTTTCAACTGAATCTAGCTACAGCTCTACGAGAAAGTCTCACCTGAAACTAAAATTTTAGAGATAGTTGAGTAGTGTCGCTCAGTAGAATTTGTATGCTTAGTAGAGGAAGCGCGCTTAGCTGCAACTGAAGTCTGGGAACTGTGGGTTTGCCGATACATTCACTACCACGGATTAATCAGAATTCTCTCGACCGGTTTGAATCGATTAGAAAATGTTCTGACCCCTTTTGAACAATTGAAAGTTTTTTCAAACAATCATCTTAACAAACGACTAGATCTGTTTGAAAAACTCTTGTACCATTTTTAGGAGAATCCGGGTAAACGCTTAAGTTATTCCCTGTACAGAATAGAATTTGATGATGTCCGGTGAAATTTTCAGTGAAAGGGAGAGACGATATTTTATTGTCGTTGTTGTTATTATTGAAACGGAAAGTGGGTCAGAGACGACTCCCTCTGCTCCGTGCTTGGTCTGGCTCATCATAATGTCAACAGCGTACCGTATAGGCCTGCACTGTACGGTACACATTTGTAAAAAGGAAAAATGTTATAAGGGAGAGAGTGAGAGTGAGCGAGAGGTAACAATGTGTTCTTTCTTTCCTTCCCAGTTTTTAGTCCTCGTTTAACTTTCACTAGAATTAGTTTAGCGTCAATAGGCCTATGTTTTATGGGTTGGAATCATGCAGCTCATGTGAATTTGAGTTAAATGGTAGAGAAATTTGCATACACATTTTCATCTATATTTGAATTGGCTCTTATTAATTCCTGTGTTTCTGTGAATAGCGAAATTTTGTGATGACAAAAATGACTTCATTAAGATTTTCCATGACTAATCAATTTGAAAAGTACTGGATTGAGAAACTGAGAGCCTATTATTTCTATTCACTGTATTAACAAGATTTGAGACTAACAATAAATCCATCAATTGTAACAATATTCACCTCCACAATAGCACCTGTTAATAATATCAATCAAACACCGTATTAAGTGGAAATAAATTAGAAATTGCTTTTGTTCAAATGCTAATTAAAGAATAATTATTATTAAAAGAAAATCCTAATTAAATGCTGTAAATCACCCCGAAGACTTCTACTGATACTGCAAATATTGACAACAGGGTTGACAGCTAGATGGAAATTCGATGAGAGCTATTCAAAAACTATTGGTCAGCCCGGAAATAATTTTTTCCTACAGTTACGTTGAAAAGTGGCCATTGCTGCACTGATTACAGAACGCAAAGAATCACTTTTCCGCTCTTGTGCGGGAAAAATTTTTCTGCACTCCAGATTTGCAACATGGCAACGCAAAATACTTAGTAGGTTATATGGAGCAACAGTGCAGCAAAATCAAAATGAAGTTGGTAACAGTGACTGGTGTGGCTGCTATAGTGAGCAGAGGTGCAACGAAGCACAACGCGCTAATTATTATTCATTATATATTATAACCAACGACAACGAGGACTTTAGGATTTTAGGATTAAGGTTTTTATCAATAATAAAATTACACAGAAAAACATTTGATGCATTTCAGGCAATTTTACCCATAATTACCCACTTTTCATATTCAATGGTAACTGTAGGAAAAACTTAATGTGAAATACGTGCGCAAAGTTCCTCTGCTGCACTCAAGAAACCATTCCGCCCTCGCCTACGGCTCGGGCGTAAACGTTTCTTTCGGTGCAGCAAACTGTCACTTTGCGCACTAGTTGCACAAATAACTATATTCAAATTACTCTCATCGAATTTGCATCTGGCTGCAGTTAACCCAGTTGTCAATATTTGCAGAAGCAGAAGTCTTCGGGTTTACAGCATTTAATCAGGATTTCGGTTCAATAATAATTATTCACTGTATCAAGTCTCGATCTGTGTCTATATCTATTACCACAAAATTTGTGTATTGAATTATTATCTCCTTGCCAGCCTTCAAAGAATAATGTTTGAAAAAATGTTTATTTTACTTTTGAGCAACCATCAATAATAATCAGTGAATTATGAAAGTATGTCTAGCACAGTAGAGTGCTAGACCTGACCTTCTTCCATTTTTTGAGTACATATAGCTGTTCAAGAAATGATCAAATAATAGGCCCAATGAGATTTCCAGGAGTAACAACATGATAATGTATAATAGTCTTACAGATCAATCCTAACTATCAATATTAATTATTATTAACTTTTTGTAAATAATTTCTCAGCTATTTAAACTCAAATATTTTTGATTAATTTCATTGTGATTTTAACTTTTGGTCTAGGTTTACAAAATTTAGTAGGCCAATAAAAAATGGTTAAAATATCGGCATACAACTGTTTTTTTTTCATAAAACTAAGTATGTACCTACAGTAACTATTACATTTTACTCATAAATCTAAAAGTAATTTTTTACCGTTTTTATATAGAGCCTTATTTGTTTAGTTCTATAGACCTAATGAAAGAGGAGTATTTCAAGTTAAAATTCGTCTATGCTACAAAATTTGGAAACCCAATATTCTTACTTTATTCTTAGTCCATTTGAATGTTGAACGAATATCTAAAAAACAGTCATCACCTCGCCTTGTGATTCAAAATATCGATGTGTATAACAAAATATTAGATGTGCACTTGAGAAAAATTTTTGTACTTGTCCCTTTATCCCTTTTGTCCCTTTTAACCATGCAACACCTGTATCAAATAATAACTCCTATGTGGTGGCAAAATTTCATCTGCCTTCATATTAGAATTTCTCATTAAAATTTATATTACCTTATGTTTCAGATTCTATCAAAAAATCTTGTGGGTCGACTGTGGGCATTAAGATCCAAATTGAAGACGCTATTAAGGATTGGCTAAAATATGCGACAGAGTATTTTCAGTGGAGAAAAAAAAAACATCTAATTTTGTCGGTAATTAAAAATATTGAGGTATAAAATGAAATATTTAAACACATTATATTTATGTTTATATTTATATTTATTTTACACAAATATTTAATAAAATATTAAAGTATTAAGAAATGAAAGTGGAAAGTTATTTTGAAAGTTCCTTTCTATTGAAACACTGTAATAAAATATTTGTTTGTCTATTGCATAAATCACAAACTATCATCATACCGGTACCTGAAAACTAAAATGTAGGGGGGTTTATATGATGCCAATTGGCAAGACAATAATATTGTCTTCTGAAATGTACAGCTGGAGTAAAGTATCAATTGAATCTTTTAATTCTAAAACCATCATCTATGCATGGCTAAATAAAAACTAATTGACAACATCAGCTGACGGTTTAAGAAGACAATTATTATTGTTTTGCCAATTGGCATAGTTTAAACCTGGCATAAATGTCAAGTAAAAATTTAGATGATCTATATTATTTGCTAGAAAGAATTGAGCTATTTTTACTCACCACAGATGAAATTATCATACTAAAAATTCAAGATTTTTAAACAACTGCTGAATTCTTGAAATAATGGTTTTAGTGGTCACGAAACCATGGTCGTGTACCAAATTAAAGTGTAGAAAACTGACAACATCTATGTGTTTTTATTTCATAATAGTTTTAAGTTGGGTATGCTTCTTACAGACATAAAATGTTTTTGAGCTTGGCAGAGTATATTAAATTACCATGGTAATTTGGTTGTAGCCATCTCAGTTTTTCAAACAAACTTTTATCATACTAATTTTTGTGGATCAAAATTGAAGTAATATGGAAATAGAAAGAAAAATAAAAATCTCAGTACCCTTTTTGAATCATTTAAATAATGATTAATAATAGTGATTAAATAATTCAAAAAGGGTACTGAGATTTTTCTTTTTCTTTCTTCTGAGTAGATTTTTGCCCACACCTATCTCTATCAGAGTTCCCAGTGTCGCTCTGGGCCGGCTAAACTCAGTCGGCGACTGGGGAGGGCCGCGGCAGGGGACGGGAGTCTTGGTGGGGCGTCCGTCAACCACCCTCGCTCGGGTTGGGGGTTGAAACAGGGTTTTGAGTGCTTTGGAGGAATGTTTCCCTCTTTTAGGAAAGAGGGGCCGTGCTTTCGCACTGCCAAACAGGGTTGGTCGCGGGAAGAAGGGAACAGGAACCTTGCAGGGTTAGTCGTGAGAAAGGGCTTCGTGTCGGGACTAAGTCTTAGTCCTCGGGCACCGGGTGTCTTCCCGGGGTCCGGGTTGGTTGCGGAGCTCTGGTAAAGGCTTTCCCTGGCCTTCCCAGAGGTCCTCTTCCGGTTCCGCACTGGTTTAGTGCGCTGCGGCGGCCCGCGCTCTGGACTTTCCTAAGTCCTACTTGCCGGGCACCAGCTGTCCTCCTGGGGTCCGGATCGGCCGCGGAGTTGCGGGAAAGGCTTTTCCTGGCCTTCCCAGACGTCCTCTTGCGATCCCGCACTGGACTAGTGCGCTGCGGCGGCCAGCACTCTGGACTTTCCTAAGTCCTACTGGCCGGGCACTAGCTGTCCTCCTGGGGTCCGGATCGTCCGCGGAGTTGCGGGAAAGGCTTTTCCTGGCCTTCCTAGACGTCTCTTGCGATCCCGCACTGGACTACTGCGCTGCGGCGGCCAGCACTCTGGACTTTCCTAAGTCCTACTGGCCGGGCACCAGCTGTCCTCCTGGGGTCCGGATCGTCCGCGGAATTGCGGGAAAGGCTTTTCCTGGCCTTCCTAGACGTCCTCTTGCGATCCCGCACTGGACTACTGCGCTGCGGCGGCCAGCACTCTGGACTTTCCTAGTCCTACTGGCCGGGCACTAGCTGTCCTCCTGGGGTCCGGATCGTCCGCGGAGTTGCGGAAAGGCTTTTCCTGGCCTTCCTAGACGTCCTCTTGCGATCCCGCACTGACTACTGCGCTGCGGCGGCCAGCACTCTGGACTTTCCTAAGTCCTACTGGCCGGGCACTAGCTGTCCTCCTGGGGTCCGGATCGTCCGCGGAGTTGCGGGAAAGGCTTTTCCTGGCCTTCCTAGACGTCCTCTTGCGATCCCGCACTGGACTACTGCGCTGCGGCGGCCAGCACTCTGGACTTTCCTAAGTCCTACTGGCCGGGCACTAGCTGTCCTCCTGGGGTCCGGATCGTCCGCGGAGTTGCGGGAAAGGCTTTTCCTGGCCTTCTTAGACGTCCTCTTGCGATCCCGCACTGGACTACTGCGTTGCGGCGGCCAGCACTCTGGACTTTCCTAAGTCCTACTGGCCGGGCACTAGCTGTCCTCCTGGGGTCCGGATCGTCCGCGGAGTTGCGGGAAGGCTTTTCCTGGCCTTCCTAGACGTCCTCTTGCGATCCCGCACTGGACTACTGCGCTGCGGCGGCCAGCACTCTGGACTTTCCTAAGTCCTACTGGCCGGGCACTAGCTGTCCTCCTGGGGTCCGGATCGTCCGCGGAGTTGCGGGAAAGGCTTTTCCTGGCCTTCCTAGACGTCCTCTTGCGATCCCGCACTGGACTACTGCGCTGTGGCGGCCAGCACTCTGGACTTTCCTAAGTCCTACTGGCCGGGCACTAGCTGTCCTCCTGGGGTCCGGATCGTCCGCGGAGTTGCGGGAAAGGCTTTTCCTGGCCTTCCTAGACGTCCTCTCTCGCCTCGATGCCCCACTGGTGTCCTACCAATGGGGAGTCAGGTTTCGACCAAACCTGACGTGTTGTCGTTGGTCGAAACTGGCAACCCGTCGTCCAAACAGGTTAAATGTCGTTTAACACTCGCCCAAACGAGTGTAGAGCAATGGAGTTCACTATGTGAGAGGCTAATCGACTTTAGCCTCGACACAACTCCCGGTCGCTGAAGAAATCGGAGTTCACTTAGTACTGGTGTACTGTGACGTTGCTAGCTGCTCGCTGCTTCCTTCTCACCCTCTCGACCGACTCGACTTGGCTCTCCGAACTCGACTGCCTCTTGCTGGCCTTTCTCGAGCCTCCCTCAGTGACCGAGAGGGAGGGGAGAGAGGATGCGCAGCAACGCTGAGCGGTAGGCCAGTGGCTGGCTTGAACGTTGACCCCTCAGATTCTATGAAGATAGCCGAGCGTCGAATAAATGAGCCCTAAATTCAATGCCTTTCTCTAGTTACGATATACATCGTGACACACTGTTCCTACTAAGGGAAGGGGGGGGGAAAAGAGAGGGGGAGGAGAGGGGGGGTGAGGATGGAAGGGGTAAACGGCAGACAGAAGGTCCCAAATGCCTGAGTACATTCTGCCGCCTCTCCGCTGGTCAACATAGACCGAACATAAACTGGGCGCCAGGTTGGTTCCTCGCCAACCGGTGGTGATGCGTCGGCACCATCCGAAGAAATGAGCAAGCTACCCGGCCAGATCCTAGGCCTAGCTTCAGAGAAGATCTTGAAGATCTGCGCCGTGCTTTCGCACTGCGTTGAGACGCCGTGTTCGCACACTGCAAGAGACCGCCGTGTTTGCACACTGCAAGAGGCCGCCGTGCTTCCGCACTGCGATGGGGGACGCCGTGCTTTCGCACTGCAAGAAACGCGTGCTTTCGCACTGCAAAGGACCGCCGTGATTCCGCACTGCAATGGGGGACGCCGTGTTTGCACACTGCAAGAGGCCGCCGTGCTTCCGCACTGCGATGGGGGACGCCGTGCTTTCGCACTGCAAGAAACGCCGTGCTTTCGCACTGCAAAGGACCGCCGTGCTTCCGCACTGCGATGGGGGACGCCGTGCTTTCGCACTGCAAGAAACGCGTGCTTTCGCACTGCAAAGGACCGCCGTGCTTCCGCACTGCAATGGGGGACGCCGTGTTTGCACACTGCAAAAGGCCGCCGTGCTTCCGCACTGCGATGGGGGACGCCGTGCTTCGCACTGCAAGAGACGCCGTGCTTTCGCACTGCAAAAGACCGCCGTGCTTCCGCACTGCAATGGGGGACGCCGTGTTTGCACACTGCAAGAGGCCGCCGTGCTTCCGCACTGCGATGGGGGACGCCGTGTTTGCACACTGCAAGAGGCCGCCGTGCTTCCGCACTGCAGATGAGAATCGCGGTGCTCTCGCACTGCCAGGAGGGGCGGGTAACACAAAAAACGAGGGTAACAACACCTCAGACAGGTTCTGAGAACCTAAATAACATTGCAAGGGAAACGCCGTGCTTCCGCACTGCAATGAGTCGCCGTGCTCTCGCACTGCAAAAATAAGGACGCGGTGCTTGCGCACTGCAAAAGGAACGCCGTGCTTTCGCACTGCCCGGGGCGCCGTGTTTCCACACTGCCAGGAACACCATGCTTTCGCATCGCGAAAAGGACGCCGTGCTCCCGCACTGCAGAGTTGCCGTGTTTCCACACTGCCGAGGACGCCGTGCTTCCGCACTGCAGATGAGAATCGCGGTGCTCTCGCACTGAAGGAGGGCGGGTAACACAAAAAACGAGGTGAACAACACCTCAGACAGGTTCTGAGAACCTAAATAACATTGCAAGGGAAACGCCGTGCTTCCGCACTGCAATGAGTCGCCGTGCTCTCGCACTGCAAAAATAAGGACGCGGTGCTTGCGCACTGCAAAAGGAACGCCGTGCTTTCGCACTGCCCGAGGCGCCGTGTTTCCACACTGCCAGGAACGCTATGCTTTCGCATCGCGAAAAGGACGCCGTGCTCCCGCACTGCAGAGTTGCCGTGTTCCACACTGCCGAGGACGCCGTGCTTCCGCACTGCAGATGAGAATCGCGGTGCTCTCGCACTGCCAGGAGGGGCGGGTAACACAAAAAACGAGGTGAACAACACCTCAGACAGGTTCTGAGAACCTAAATAACATTGCAAGGGAAACGCCGTGCTTCCGCACTGCAATGAGTCGCCGTGCTCTCGCACTGCAAAAATAAGGACGCGGTGCTTGCGCACTGCAAAAGGAACGCCGTGCTTTCGCACTGCCCGGGGCGCCGTGTTTCCACACTGCCAGGAACACCATGCTTTCGCATCGCGAAAAAGGACGCCGTGCTCCCGCACTGCAGAGTTGCCGTGTTCCACACTGCCGAGGACGCCGTGCTTCCGCACTGCAGATGAGAATCGCGGTGCCTCCGCACTGCCAGGAGGGGCGGGTAACACAAAAAACGAGGTGAACAACACCTCAGACAGGTTCTGGGAACCCAAATAACATGCAAGGGAAACGCCGTGCTTCCGCACTGCAATGAGTCGCCGGCTTGCGCACTGCATGTGCCGGGCTTTCGCCCTGCATGCCGTGTTTTCACACTGCCTTGCTTCGCCGTGCTTGCGCACTGCATGTGCCGGGCTTTCGCCCTGCATGGCCGTGTTTTCACTGCCTTGCTTCGCCGTGCTTGCGCACTGCATGTGCCGGGCTTTCGCCTGCATGGCCGTGGTTTCACACTGCCTGCTTCGCCGTGCTTGCGCACTGCATGTGCCGGGCTTCGCCCTGCATGGCCGTGTTTTCACACCTGCTTCGCCGTGCTTGCGCACTGCATGTGCCGGGCTTTCGCCTGCATGGCCGTGTTTTCACACTGCCTTGCTTCGCCGTGCTTGCGCACTGCATGTGCCGGGCTTTCGCCCTGCATGGCCGTGTTTTCACACTGCCTAGCTTCGCCGTGCTTGCGCACTGCATGTGCCGGGCTTTCGCCCTGCATGGCCGTGTTTTCACACTGCCTTGCTTCGCCGTGCTTGCGCACTGCATGGGCCAGGCTTTCGCCCTGCATGGCCGTGTTCTCACACTGCCTTGCTTCGCCGTGCTCGCGCACTGCATGTGCCGGGCTTTCGCCCTGTATGGCCGTGTTCTCACACTGCCTCAACTTCCAGCATCAGACAGCTGGAATGAATCTCCAACACGACCAGGAACTCGTCGGGGTCTCAGCAATAGTCAGCTGAGATACAGCTCCAATAATTCCAGGAGCTCGTCGAGGAGGTAGACTCAAGTTGCAGTCCCCATCCTCAAGAAGAAATGTGATACACAACAATGTTACACTTCACAGGAGGCAGAAGTTGATAGAGGCGAATTGGAGTCCAGGGAAATTACCAAGTGTCAGAGTGATTGATACCCTTTGTTAGTTTCAGTGTATCAGCAACTTATTGCTCACAATAAATATGAGAGATTATAATATGATGAGGAATACTGAATTATATGGTTGACATGAAGCCACTAGGTGTGATGTTACACCACATATTTCGATTTTATATCACAATTAAATGTGGTCGAAATAATAATTCATTTTCGATCTGTTATGAGGATCTCAGCCTTCTCATTAAATCACAAATGTAAAATCAGAACTATAAATTTCAACTCAATACTCCACTTCTCACTGTTCATTTCAATAATGAAATCAATCACATGATTTACTTATGCAAGTAACCTTCCATTGGATATAAATGACAGTGTGGTTATTATAACAGATAACATCTGCTATTAATTCACAATCAGTGAACATTTATTGCTCAATCTCTCCTTCTCACTTCAAGACTATTTTCACCCGAATAAATCTTAATTTACTTTTTCAAAGTAATCATTCACACAAGGTGTGTATAATGACACAAATCTGTTAATTAATCCACACTCAGTAAATATTGATTTTCCGAAAAATAATCACAACAATCAGCAAATAGTAATAATTGAATGAATTAATGCACCGTCAATAATAACTCATGATGGTAGGCTGAGTAAAAATTAGATTCACTCTCGAGACGTGATCTAATTCCAAAATAACAATAGCACGATCTAACACAGACTGACTCAATAACAGTGGAATATCTGGAAAAACTAGAATTCACATGAATTCTATTTTATAAATTTTAATATTGTGTATCATCCTGTATGCCAAATTTGAAACGAATC